>NC_138663.1:110100759-110123259 GCF_964273445.1 Streptopelia decaocto
GGATTTATTTCACAAGATACCATATGCCTTTTCCTAAAATAAATTGCTTCAGGTTTAGGAAAGCTTAATTAATTTTATAAAGGAGGATGCACTATAGCTATTACTGGAATACACCATGCCACTCAGGAGGCTGGTAACTGATGTTTCCCTAACTTCCTAGTCATAATACAATTGTAGCAATTAGAGGATTAAAAAGAATAATTATCTCCTTTAACCAACCATTCTTGCCAGTGCTTTTTCTACAGAAGAAAACCATCTTCTTCAATGATCTGTCATCAGGTATACTTTTAAATGACTACATTTTCCATTCTTTCTCCTTGGAAGAATATTAGCTATTCCAAAAGAAATGTTAATTTCTTCTTTCTCTCAAAACTTCATAGATGAGTTCACATGTAGGCTTTTAAACTACTGGCTTTCTTGCTTTTCTCAAGTGCCCTTGTGTCTCCCATGTATCAATTTTACCTTTATCCAGTTTCAATTAGAGATGTTATATCTGTAGCTAATGTTCTGTTTCAGTACAACTTTGCTATCCTCCGTACAATTATACAGTGTTATGTGCTCAAATCGAAGCTGAAAAATGGAGTGGGAATTCAGTAATCTGAATAGTGATTGGGAAGAACTTCAACTCATAAATCATCTTTTGGTTTCTTACTAGCACGCAACTTGCCATCAAGAGTCCCATTTATCTGCTTTGGTTTTTTGTCTCAACTATAAAGCTATATTAGTGCCTCTGAATGGTTTGGTAATACTGACAGCTGAAAGGTAGATACAACATATGTCATCCTGATGTTTTCCTTCCAGTGTGTGGAATTCTGAGATTTAAGAAGCTGAAAATCACTTTCATACTGGAGCTTATAAACTGAGGTCAGAAGCTTGGAGGCAGTGAGTATCTCAACCTTGACAAAGAATTTGGTGCAACATCAGTAGTCCAAAAGACTGACCTGGTTTGTGTTGATGCCTGAATTTTGGCGGGGTTTACATTTTTGAGTTTTACTTCAAAATGAATTTAGACTAGTCCCTGTGGATGCACATTTCCTCCATGCATGTGGCTTAAAGCTGCTCAAAGGGAGCAGATTTGGTGCACAGGTGTGGTTCTCTTTAGAGGGAGTTCAGTCCACATCGAAACTCCTCTGAAAACTTTGTCTATACATGGTAAATATAACAGAGTAGAGGATTACCTGTAGAAAGGCACTGCATCTCTGAACACTTTGATTAAACCTGAAGGAAGAATTATTTTAATGGCCTACAGATTCATGATTTATTAATACAGTCCTTCTTGTATTAATTCACCCTATGGAAAATAGCAGAGGACAAGTTAAACGAGAATATCTCAGATTTAAATACTAAGGGAAAAGGAGACTTTCACAAATTCAAACAGAGACCAGGGTCAAGCAAGCACCTACATGCCCTGATTTGCACACTAATATCTTCGTAATCCCAGAACAAGCATAGTTTCTGCTGCAGATTTGACCTCTTTACTTCCTATTTACCCCGAGTGGAGCCTTGGTACAAGAATACAGGAAACTTTGACCTGACCTAGCATGTGCAGTCTCAGCCCTAGTCAATCATGGTAAACTTTAAACAGATGTCTTTAAAATGATTGTTTGTGGAGAGCGCCGGTTACCGTGGAAGACTCACTAATATTGTGTTTTTCTAAATTTGGAACTTCATCAGAAGTGCCAAAGTTTGCCAGAGTATGGGCTGTATATAATCTGTGTCCTGAGCTCTGTATTGACTATGTAGTCCTTTACAGTGAAAACAGTGGTACTGTTTCCATAGTGCTTACACTTTGACTAAAGTTCCAGAAATGAGTGATATCTCTTTTCCACAATATTCTGGTTCATGTGTCTCAGAAGCAAAACAAACCAACCAACCAACCCCAAATCATTGCTTTACTTTATTTTGAAGAACCTTTTCCTTGAAGAGATAGATGGTGATGGGCTTTAAAGTCTCCACTAAAAGAAGATTTAAACAACAGTCTATTTTTAAAAATAGCTAAGTATTACTGCAACATAAGGAGAGGAACCAGCTCAAAATTCTAACTCTTGACTAAGGGGAAATTGTGGGTGGTGAATGGACCTGTAAGATAGATAGGGAAACATTCAATCACTTTTTACAATTTGAGACAGCCTAGGGTATCTTATGCATCCTGCAACTGCGAGGAGACAGGTCTCCCAAACCTCTTATGTCATACCCACCCATCCCACAAAGTGTGCATCTGAACGGATGCACAGGCAGTTTCTCCTGCCATGATGGAAGGCTCAAACACTGAAAAAAAGCAAAGTACTTATTGTTGTTTACAGATATAATACTTTTCATCAACATGTGATACCCAGATTGTTCTCTATTCAACAGTGCTCTGCAGTGAGACAGCAAATGTGCTGATGTCAAGTGCTAACTGTGAAGCAGAAATGAATGTGAAAAGGAGCAAACTGTCACTTAAGTCATGGAAGTGATTTAGCTAGTAATTCAAGAAGGATCACTTAATTTAAGCATGCACAAGTTTGTGCCAAGGGCTCTCAATGCTTTGTAAGCGTGTGCCATGTGAAAACAATAAAAATACTGTTTCATTAATCACTTATTTTAGGACGTATTTTAGTCTAAATATTTTTATCTTAAATATTTTACATGTAATAGTTAAAGTAAATGTAATACACCAAAAAAGCACTAAATATTGCTGTTTGGGAAACTTCATTTATATTCACTTGCTTAAAGTCATTGTCACTTGGCCAGAGTTATTTTGTGGTAGCATGGTGCCACTCAGGAAAGCATATCTTGCTATCTTGCTTAAACTTGTTTAACTGGAGTGTGCAACTGTATCAAATAAGCCCCTTCTTTTGTCATGAGGACGGCACCATTAAAAAAACATTTGGGGTGATCAATATGCAAACAAAGGGGAACACTGAATGAGAACAGGACTCAGTTGTGTCATGCATGGTTAAACATAGTCACCTGCAGAAAGAATTAAAATACCCCAATGTCCACATGACTGTACGCAGGATGTAGGAAACACAGGATTTACAGGAAATTTTGTGCAGAATCCACTGTTCTGCAGAACAGATTTTTATCTCAGGGCGGCGTTGCTCTGGTCTTTGCTGATAAAGCCATAGTGAACTGATATGGAGAGATGACTTCTTAAAATCTCAAGTGGAAGACAAAAGCCACTTTGGCCTAGATCCGTAGTGTTTCACTGTAATTCCTCTTAATTTATCCCAATTAGAAACAGGATTTGCATTTTAGGATTTGGTTGCATAGAAACCTTTGTAACTGGTCTTGGATTGGAACAAGAGACCGGAGGCTCTGAAATCTGAAATGGTGACAATAAAATAGATCATCTGAAGACTGAGATCGGGGAAGAGGAATCTGAAGCAAATAGAAAGACTGAACTAAACCCATATGAAACGTTCTCACTTGGGTTGCTGGGAAACACTGGTAAAGATGCCCTTGGACCAGTAGGAGATAAGAGCAGAAGAAAAATTTGGAATAAATACTACAAAATGCTTCCTCTACCTAGACTGTCACAATGAGTTCTGAGTAAGAGAAGACAAAAAGCAAGGCCTTTGGGAGAACTGTGATTACAGTGATTTCATGTGTAGTTGAAAGTGTTCAAATAACAAGTGCTTTGAGAAAAACTGGTAATTGCAGTTAACATAATATTCCTGCATTTTGTCCAGGTAATGAAGAAAAGGGAGAAGAGATGGGAGAGACAGGAGAAGAAAAAAAGAAAGCAAGCAAAAAAACCCCCACTTTTTAAAATTTTTCCCTTATTTCCACCTTGCTTTTGAAAACATATCTTGACACTACCTTTAAGACTCTGGGAATTTCTAGGTATCTTCATATGAAAGATGTCACACAGAATCATACAGAATGTTAGGAATTGGAAGGGACCTTAGAAGATCATCATCATGTCCAAAGGCTTCCTCTGAAAAGCAGTTTTGCAGTTAGTTTTACAAGGACACAGGATATGCACGTTTATTAGAATGAACATGAATTAGCTATTACTATCATTTTTTTCTGTCACGGATTAAGTTGTGATAAATGTACAGTGCTTTTAAATAGATTGTTTGACATTCTACAGATTGTAATTTCTTCCACAAATTTCTTGGGATTGTCCTGGGCATGAACTCAGTTTGTCTTCCTGGGAAAATTAAACAATTTATTCTGTGTTCAGTTTGTTTAGTTAAAAAGACAGGACACCAGGACGACACATATGTGTTGCATTTTCCTGCTTTTTGTGACAAAGTACCTGAGATGTATACAAGTTCAGAAATTAATATTCTGCTTAAGTTCTGATACTGAGCCCACAACTTCATTTTCTGAGTACTAAGAGAGCTTCATAATTTTTGCTCAGCATCTCCTCATAAATTGTAAAATCCCTCACAATAATTCTTCAGGTATTTCAATTTCATTATTGATATTGGATTTACAATTAAGATACCTACCTGCATGTGTCTAGATGTGAGCCAGGCTACTACATTGCTGCTGTAGTCAGTACAGGTATAGTCAACACAGTGGACTCCTGATAATTATTAATCTCATTCTGAATTAGACACCAGTACAAATTTGTTCAAATCTTTTGCCTTTTTCCTGACTCAGAAAAAACAATTTAAAATGATCATTTCCTTTGTCTATGAAAGGTAAATGTGTCATGGGAGGATACTAATGCTGCACTGCCATTTTGGGGGCTCACTAGCAATTTACCCGCACTGACACATTTCAAGCTGAGCATTTGTAGCCATTTTTCTTTCAACACAACATTCTGGATCAGCCAGTGAGATCTTTTGTACTTATGGACAGATATTAAGAAGACTAAATAATGATGTTTCATGGCTGAAGTGTTTGAGAAAATCTTAAAAAATTACTTAGACATAGGGTCATTCCTAGTAGGTATTCTAATAAGTCTAAAATTCGTATAAGGATATATACACACATATACTTCAATGTTGCCTTTCAGAAAGACCCATGATACTCATACACATGCATGCTTACTACTCTGACTATCTGAGGGATGACGACCACTCTGTCTGTATGGTTTCTTTACATTTCAAAACATGCAGTTCATCCACCTTAAAGCATCTTTAGAAAAAACATAGAAACTTAAAGATTGAAATACATTAAGTTATTCTGGTTTAGCAGCAAAATTGTACCCAGGGAGGAGAGACTGTACAATCTGCTCTTTCTTGAGGACAAATGAAGTTACAGCTTTCCCGCTCTTCTGCGTATTGATGTATATGAAAGGAGCATAGATGTAAGGGATATATTCCAATTATTTTAACATGTTCATGTCTTGATTTGCTATTCTTCATCCCAGGTTTACTTGAGAGAAAGATCACCAAGTAAAAGATCTGAGCATCACTATGACAGTCTAGTGGTGTTAGAAGCTTTATTTCATTAGCACTTATTGTTACATTAATAATGATCTGTGTTAATGAAATGCAAAAGTCAACCAGTTAACAGGAATTTAACCCACAGAAAAGTAATTGAACAGCACTGACAAAGTATGGCTAAAATGAAACATAAAGGATGACCTTTCCTTTGCTTCTTGACCGGTGGAATTGTTTCTCTAACTGATGCAGAGACTTCAGTAATTGTGTTTCTTGGAGAAAACCAGTTTGAATTGTTGAAGAACATTATTCTAATAAGGTTATTTACTTTTTACTTACATAGGAAAATAATTAAAACCAGGTTTAACATTCTGTGTTTCTGGAACAACAGAGTCAGTAGAATTACTGTAAACTACTAGATTCTCCTTTCTCTTTCATTATACCATTCTTTGTGGATTTAAATTTAGGAAGATGGATCCCTTTTTGTCACTACTACTTCACATGTAGTTTGTATTCTATCATATGTAGTTTGTTGTCTGTCTGGTAATGATGAACACCTTAGTTATTATTTTGAAATGTGTTTTCTTCTGTTTAGGTAGAGATCTCAAAATATATGTCCGAGTGCATTTATTAACTTACAACTCAGCTCCATAAAGCAGTGAGCTATTGATTCAGTATCTGCAGCTAGCTCTCCTTTACAGGTAGTGTCATCTAAAAGTGCTAAGTGCAACATCTCATCTTTAACACATAATTCTTTGTTATGGAAATAAATCAGAGGCATTCTCAAATTATACTTGTGATAATATCTTTTGCTCATCTGCGTCTCCATTTATAGAAAAATTCTATCATCTATGGAAAAAGGTAATTAATTAAAAACTTGTATTTGATCAAATCTTCTTTGAAGTAAGCAAGTTCATACTTTTTTTATTCTCATAGAAATCAGATTTACAAAGTTTTGTGTGCTGTTCTATATGCTTCCTTCTGCAGGCACTTTAACTTAGTTAAAAATGTATTTCTCATTAGGTACTCCAATGACAAACATTATACTTAAATCTACTGTGCATGGAAGACATATACTTTTATTTTTGTGTCCCTGTATGCACAACTCCATCCACACCAAATATTATGCAAGGCATAAATGCAGCTGTTTTTGCAGACCAATTTGTTTTCCTAGAATCATAGAATACTTTGATTTGAAAGGGACCTTCAAAGGTCTTCTAGTCCAATTCCCCTGCAATGAGCAGGGACATCTTCAACTAGATCTGTTTTTTTCAGAGCCCCATCCAGCCTGACCTTGAATGTTTCCAAGATGGTGCATCTACCACCCCTTTGGGCAACCTGTTCCTGTATTTCACCTCTGCCATCATAAAAAAAAAAAGTTCCTTATATCTTGGGAACTTATTCTCTGCTGTCCTGTTAGCTGGTATGATCAAAGTACTGATATTCTGTCTGTGGAGGCACAATAAGATACTACAGGATCACCACAGTAATTCCTTTACACTTCAATGAGCTACTGCCACAGAAGCATAGACAGAACAGCACATTTTATGTTCTTGTCCTTTTCTGAAGAGATGTTTTTTGGTCTGCTTTATTTAGCATATTGGGGGAGAGAGGGGCAGAGGCATAACAGACCTGAACTTTGACCAAGTGCATTGTAACAGCTCCTCAGCTGTGATTTGGTTATAATGATATAAATAAAAATATGTACATAATGGGGAAAAATAACCTGAAAGGATCCCTTTTTACATTCACATACACTTATTTAAATTAAAATGGATTTAACAGAACTAAACAGCAGAAACCCATATGAAGCAAAAGTAAATGAGAATTTTCTATTTTTAAGTGTCAGCAGTTCACCTTAATACATTGCAACACTTGTGGATTTCTGGATGTATATAAGTTCAAATTTAAATACCCTCACATATATGCCTCTCTTCTTTTAAAAACCCATCCAAAGAGAAGATCATTCAACTGCATTTTCAGGATGGGAATTTCTTTCCTGGCTGAGTCAGTACTTCAATAAAATAGAGGTAATAGCATTTTATTAAATGAGTGGTGAACACCACTAAAATATCCAGTAGGCTCAATAATTTTTTCTTTAAACAAACAAACAACAACAACAACAAACCAAAACAAAAAACAAAAACAAAACAAAACAAACAAACAAACAAAACAACAACAACAAAAAACAACACAAATGAGATATTTCCCATACCCACTGTTAAAAACCCCTCATGTGTCATGAAAAGAAAATGCCTGTTTCTTTTGAGAATTCACAGAATTCTGTGGAGTCCTAACACTAGGTAGAGATGTTCAAAATGTTTTTTATCTTTGAACACCAAGAAAATGAAGAACTAAAATGTGGATCCTTATGAAAAAATGAACAGTTAAATGATATTTGAACAGTCATTTTAAAAAGAAGTTACGTGTTCCAGGGTCTGACACAGCTTAGTTATCATCTAGTACTTTGGATGTTCTGCCTAATTCTTGTTTGCTCCAGAGACAGTGTCATTGGTTTCACAATCGAGGCAACCAATAGCACTGACTAGAAATTACTCGACAAACACTCATAAAATAGAAAAATTTTGAGTCATTGTGCACTACAACTAATATACAGAACTGAAAAACAATAAGAGGACTTGAAATGCCTTTCTTCATATTCTGCTTTGCCATCTTCATTATCTTTTGGTGATAACCATATTTTGAGACTATTTTAAGTAATTTCATATGGAAGCTGAAGTGAAACTTTCAATTGTCTTAGAACACTCTTTCATTGCATACTACATTGAAATGAGAAAAAAAGGAAAAAAATAACAATTGATTTAATTCACTATTTCCCATCTTTCTCTTATCCTTAAAAAAAAAAAGGCTCACAAAGATTCACTTCATATTGCATTACAAACATGTCAGAAATAGTTTTTAACTGCTCAGCCTTATGCAGAATGTGACAAGGTTAAAGTCTGACTTCCAACATGTTCATCATTAACATTTTGACATTCTCTTAGCCTGTCTGTACAGAGAAAGATGAATTCATTAGAGATAGGTAAATAAAAAAAGTTATCTTCTCTCTAAATTAATATAATGACACACTTTCATGATGAATTTTCTAAATAATTTTCAGCTTATACTTTCCTCTCTATGGGTTCAATTATCTTTGTCATAAAAAAGAGCTTTTTCATAGACAACCTTTAGCCATTTTTCAGGGCCTAATTTAACTATAAAGCTGTTAACATCATATTTTAAAGATGATGATAGATTGCCTTTTAACCTATTAGAAATTTTCAGATTAGATATTATAATATTCATAGATATAACCTTACCAATTATGAAGAAAAACTCTGAAAACACAAATACAGCTTTAACCTTGAAACCTGACTGGGGTTCAGATACAGCAGAAACTGTCATGTCATAGCAGTGCTTTGTTAGAGCAAGTCCTGTGATTTCTTGAATTGTCTTAGATGACACCTGAAGGCCAGATTCTTCTGAGACTTTGGGTTTATGCTTTTGTTTTAGCTGATTTTACTGCCAGTTACCTCAGATGTTTCAGATACTTTTTCCCCCTATTTACTCTTACTCTTTTAAAAACATGAGGATGGAATTTTTTTCCTTTGTTATCTTGCTTTTTTTTTTTTTTTGCTTTCCAAAATTAGAGAGTGTGTTTTAACAAAATAAATAATAACATACTTGCATAGTTCACTGACTTTTTTTGAGTACCAGGATAAACAATAATATTCACTGTAAGGGTAGCAGACATTTCTGAGGTGGAAAAGATTTTCTGAATTTAAACCATATTGCTGAGTTACATGTAATACTTTTACAGAGAAGTCTTCTATAGACATCAGCAGATCTAGAAGAGCCAACTCACCTGAGTAAAATGCTTTCAACTAGCTAAGGTTTTCCAAACATAAACTATTAGCTGGAATATAACAATCTACACTATCAACAAAAAGTACTGTACACCAGTATTAATAACCAAGTCTTTTACCAGGTGATGTAAATAAATGGCAATCTTCCTTTCACCTGTAGACCATGTCCTCAGAGCACAGGAGGCAATGTCTTAAAAATCAATAAAAAAGGAAAGGAACAACTTTTTATCTGTAGTTGTGAAGATTTACATTGAGCTAAGACTTTTGTTAGTTAAAATTACATTTTATTATTTATCCAGGCAAGTAGGGCAATTTTATCCACCTGACATGATCACTGTGTCAAAGTCCATCCTACTTGCCTCACTACACTGGCTCTCATTATAGCACTTGCTTCACTGTTTAGGGACTGAAGTCTCCTCTGCCTAATTAACCTCTTTCCCCTGATGCCTTTTCCCTTTGTGGAAAATCCCACTGTAGTTGCAATACAAGGCTGCAGCTGTCTGGGGTATAAAGATGAATAGCAGTTACCTGGAACTCACTCGCTTAGAAAACAGAAGCACAAAGCAGCATCACCACCACCACTGCCTCCTCCTGAAGATAAGAGATGAAACTCTCCCAGAACTTCCCTAATCCAGTCTTAAAGAATTAGCAAATAGAAAAATGAGGTACCAGGCCACCAAACAGAGTGTAGCTTCCTTGCTATCATCTTTGCTGAATAGAAGGACTTGTGAGGTGGGTGGCTGTGTCCCCTTGTCCCCATGGCAAAGGAACTCCAGCCAAAACAACCTGCTGTGGCCTATGGTACTGTTAGCAGGCTGCCAACCTTATATCTTCCTTCTATGAGTGCGGAATATCATTACAGCAATGGGCAGTATTATAATATATGTGATAAAGGGTCCAAGTTAAACTCATTAAGGTAATGAGGGCTAGAGTTCAAGATGACAGGCTGCAGTATGTCCTTGATTTAGGGTCCTTGGAAGAAATTTAATACTGCAATGTAAACGTGCCTTCCAGTGAAGTACAGACCCACTGGTGATATGTTTCTAATGTGTTTTTAAAACACAAGTATACTCAGACACTTAAAATATGTAGATATTTTCCCATCTAACATCTCTGGGAGCCACTGGTTCCACAATACTGCATTGCTGAAATCCATGTCCGTTTGTGAGCTAAGCATGGCTGAATTTGATTCCTTGAAATTTTCCACCCCCACTGCCTGCCACTCTCTCCCATTTTAGTGTGTTTTAAGTGCCATTGCTAAAGGAATATTCCTTTTGTATCTCTTGTTCTGATCATGTCACTCTTCTTTCTGAATCCCTTTATTGACTGTTTTTCTCCTTTTTATCATGGTAAAGGTATTAATTCTTTATGAAAAGCCCCTTTGCAATCTCACTGATATTTCTGTTTTCATCTGCACATTCTTTATTCCTTCTTCTCCCTTGTTTTCTTCTTCTCTTGACTTCCTATCATCCTCACATCACCCAGCATTCTTTCCTAGCATTCAGAGGCCACTCGTAAGCTTCCTTCAGTCATTTCTTCTTATCATGAATGATCATCGCATCCAATATTGCCTATAGTGTGTTGAGCTGACCGTCACTGCAAGGTCTTTAAGATAATAACTTGCAATATGTAAAATGTTGTGTACACACCTAGCACACCGCATAGCTATTACAGCTTACTCAGAGAAAGGGCATGTAAACAGCTAGGTCTGCCGTGAAGATCAGCAGACTCAAGGCTCATCAGGTAAACAAGGGAAACACATTTCAGTCATTCTCCATTATGCTTCTATTGCATGTTTTCATCTTGATTAGACTCCCAGGATTCACATCTGAAATTTTTTAACAGGGCTTTTTAGCTGACCACACGATCTGAAACGTGGGGAAAGCCAGTTTGTAGCCTACAAATCCCCATACAGCTTCAGTAAGAAGGGAGGAATGTCTTTACTTAAGGACCTACACATGTAACCTAAATACTGAAAGCACCCATATATATGGGCATCTAAAGCTAGACACACAGAAATCACTGGGCATTTATCTTGCCCTGACCAAGCTATGGCTTTAAAGGGAACTGCAGAGTGCTCAGCACTTTAGAAAATTGATGCTCTAAGCAGTCCATAGTTAGGATTTAGGAGCCATCTTTAAAGTACCATTTTTCTGTTCTTAACTACCAGGCTTAAAGCAGACCTTTAATGAAAAGTTGCACCTATTTTTCTCAGCTCAACAGTCTGAAAGCTGACAAGGTGAGACATGCTTGTATCCCTAAATAAATTGTAATGTGTTTATTTTTGGGGAGTTATAGTTGCAACTTGTCAATTTAATGCTCTCCTGAAGAGTGGTGTCATTTGTGAGGATTTTTGTGTCCGCTTAAATATGGATTTAAGAAAAAAAAAATGTAAAACCTGAGTCTTCAAAAATGGTCTTTTGTACTCATTTCAGCAATTACTGAAATAGAATTGAAGTGTGTTTACAGATTCCTATATTGAACTCTCACACTACCACTGTCACAAATCACATAGCTTTCAACAATGGGTCATTTCTAGCACTCAAGAATGAGAGTGTGTTTGAAATGAAATATTGCTGTGAATTCACAATGATGTATTTGTTATTGCCCTTAATTTGTTTTTAGGTGGCATTTTCCTTTTAGGCATTGTACTGTGTCTTGCTTATTTTGCTTTGTAGTGTTACAAGAAAAAGGAAGCAGAGTTTTTTCAAAGATTTATTTTAAAAGTATAGAGAGTTTGCACTAAAAATTCAGCTGACTTGCAGCTTTTTGGAGTACTTATGCATTATGAATTTGGAATCTGCAAAACAATTTAAAAAATATGTAAAATGTGTGATAGTGTCACTACTGTTTCAAGTGGAGACTTATAAAGATGGAGGAAAAGGAGAGGTAAATGGGCTACAGCTCTGCACTCAACATAGCAGGACAGTCTGTCTCCCCAGATTCAATCAACTCAGGGTAATGCCTGTCTGATTTGACTGACGTGCACTTAAATAACAATATAATGCTAAAAGGAATGAGAATTTATCCTGAAAATATGGGTGTTTTTCTCTTTGGATCATAGTAGCTATGGGTCTATGGTCCCACTTTCAATAGAACTGCAGAGAAAGAAGATTTAGCATGAGACTTTTGCTCATGGGGAAATATTATGCGTCCTGTACATTAAGGGCCAGATGTCCTGTGAAGTTATTCACAGTGCATGCAATCACAAATAAAATAATGCAAGCTTTTAACAAAAGGCTTATGCTCAAAGAAATAATGCTTGTATATCTACTTTAACATCATTCTGCTGCAAAATGTTAAAAGTCAATGGAAAATTAATCTATCATCTTCAGCTTTGTACAGAAAAAATGTCAATGAACTGTAATTCAGTTAAAAATTTAAGTTTTTTACCTGCCTGCTAGCCCTCCATCTTTCATTCTTCTTTTTAAAGTATATGTCCTAATTATTAGGTCAGTGAGAGCTCTATGGATATTTCTTTTGGCTAATTATTTGTATTAATCAATCTGATTACAGTGGTATATATTTCAATTTGAAAAATAAGGTGCAGCTTGACTGAATGAAGAGATTTTTCAGTCTACTGTGGCACCAATCAGTGCTAACCTTAAGATTCTAATATGAAGATTAAAGATCATAAAAAATATTTTAAAACAATTCAAAAAGTGTCTTAAACACTGCATCACCACGTCTTACTTTTTAGTTACTGCAGTCCAAAGTGGAAAACATAGTCACATAAACTGCCTATCCAAGGAAAATGAGGCACTTGCAATAAGCTTCACAGCAGCAGAGAGCCACCTCAAGTACCTCATATGAATACTGAAGAGCAGGATTTAACTTAAATGTCACTCTTCTCACAGGCTTTGGTACTTAACTCAGGTCTGCAGAGCAGCATTCTTGTCAGACTGGGATTCATGCATCTAAACTCTGTCACAGAGTTTGAAACTGAAGCTTTTCTGTTAAAATATGAAGGGGAGGATCAGTTTTTTCTTTTGAAATATGCTAGTGAGACCATTTCTGCTGTTACTTCTGCTGTTGCACACTGGAAGAAGTAGGGCTTAACTCCAGGCATCCTGAGAGTGGGAGGACACAAATTTACCTTTATCTATGAAAGACGTTAGCTGCAAGCTCCTAGGAACTACATGCCACTTTCACGAAATAATGAAATATTTATTGTGCCAGAAAGAGGGCAAATGAAAGAGCATGGTTCTCTGGCCTGAAATGAAGGTGCTGACCTCAGAGGGAACAATCCTGATTAGTAGCTGTGGCTCCCAAGAACTGTTGAACATATTTCATGTCCTGTGCATTGATTGTGAGTTGTGGGAAGGTAGTGAGAGACAGGAGAGATTCTAGATTCCAAAGAAAACAGAAGGGGGAAAAAATGTCAGTAGAACAGAGAAGCCGTGAGACAGCTAATAACAAAAGAATGTTATGGGGGACACACTAAAGCTGACTTAGTGAGTCATAGTTCGGAAATCAGAAGCAGAGGTGGGAAATACCCATTAGAAAGGATTTAATAAACATCCGAATTTAAAGGATGACATTGAAAAAGGAAAAAAAAAAAAAAAACACAACAAAGCAGTAAAAATTTCAGACGTTGCTTGTGCTACTACCACTTATTATTCAAGCAAATAGTCTTGGCTGGAAGGAAAGGCATTTCTCTGAGCAAATCTGCACCATGTGTTACAACATCTGCATGAACAGATCTGGACCAGCCCAAGAACTGGCAAGAGCATTAGCAACTGCATTCAGTGTAGAAGACTTTGTATACAAACTGCTAGCATGCCTGTAGCACATTTAGGGCAAGAGCTGCCAACCCTGCACAGCTGTGTTGTATAGATAAATCCTCCTGTTTGGAATTAACGATATATTCTTGCATTGCATGGTGCAGGCATACCTGTTGCTTTGGGGCAGGGGAAGATGTCCCTCAGACTGTCTGTCCCACTCAATTCATGTAACAGAACTGTCTATAATATGTTAATCTTGGATTTTAACAAGGATCTTTTATTAGGCCTCACTGGTAAATATTTTGAGAAATGGAAATATATTTGGTTTCCATGACAGATCAAAACTGGTAATTAAGTAATAGATAAATATTTTAGAGAAAAAAATATCTTCCAAGAGAGGGAAATCTCAGACAGGGAAAGAAGAAAGAGTATTTCATATAAAGGTGGCCTCAACACAACCGTATGTTTATCAGGGAGCAAGTTGAAAGAGAACAAATATCTCAAAGGAGTAAAACAGCTATGTTTGAAGCATAAATGGGATTTCTGACCCTGTATAAGGTAATTAAAATCCAAGGAAATTGATTTGTAAGTAAAATAATTTAGTGTATTTATTATTTAAATGATAGCCATATCTTCTCACATAAATGGTGGGATGAGACTGCAACAATTTTGTCAGAGCTTTCAATCTCTGATGCAGGGCAAGTGTTCTCCCTTCAAAAGGAGATTGTGCCCAGGCCTGTGTATTGTTCGCAGCACCGGTTCTGCGGTGAGGAGAGGCTGGTGGTCACTTAATGAAAGCAAATTTCCATTTCTCTTATAAGCAAATTTTTAACAGAATCTGGGAGCAAGCATTTCATAAACAAGAACCTATGAAGTAAGTCACTTATTCACTTATCTGTCTGCTTCTATTCTAAAATATTTATCACCTGAATGAGGTGTTGAGGAGAGCTGCATATCAAAGTTATGGGGCATTACAGGTCTCGTAACATCTCGCTATCTTTGATGGCTCACCAGCTGCCTCTACAGGGCGAGAACTGAGCTGAAAAAATAATGCAGAAAAGTCACTGTCTCACTCCACCTCAATTAATAATTAACGGTGATGGTATATTATCATGCCAATAGCACATTCAAATGAGGTGGGCTGGGATGAGGAAGATGCAGCTCTCTCTGAGCCATGCAGGAACCAAGTTTGGTCAGAAACACATTGTAGCAGGTAAGAGTTTGCCTTCCTGAAAACAGGAGGCAAAGGTCTAAGTTTTGCCAAAGAATCCCTTACCAAAGATTTTAAATTCCTGTTATTTCAAAATGAGAAGCTGCTGGACTGATTGCCACATAACGCCTTTTGAGTTTAGATGTTGTAGGGCAGGGGATATATCTGTCCCTGTGCTTATACACTGCTAACAGAAATGTGGCAGTCATCCTGCCTAGATACCACAGTAAAACTAATAAAGATAAAATGGTTGCTACCCTGTTTTCCATTGTTATGGGGGGAGGGGGGGGAAAGAACAAACATATTTTTAGTATTTTTATATATAACTGGCTGCATTTCTGTCTGGCACATTTTATGACTAAGAAAACAAAACACAGATTTAGAATTTTGAGTAAGCGTGGGAAAATGTCTGAGGCAGACCAAAATTCTCAGTTAGGTATTCCTCATCTGGTAAATGTGAACTATCTGATTCTAGATTGGCCTAAACAGGTGACATTGTTGTGTCTTCTTGTAAGAAATGGATGATGACAAGATTTCCTAACTTGCTGCATCTGCAATGACTGGAACTGATGGTTTTTTTGGTTGTTTGTTGTTGTTGTTTTGTTTTGTTGTGGTTTGTTTTGGTTTTTAAATGTTTTTTAGATTAGCACTTGCTCACCGCAGGTGTAGTGGAAGTGGGAAGAGGGGAGAAGCTGTTTTGGAAATTAGGCTTTCTAAATGTTGTATAGCAATCTTGCTTTCTGAAGGAAGGACATTCTGTTTTGCCAGGGTCAGTAAAGATCAACTGAGACAAAACCAGTTTATTATAACTGGAACCAGATATAAAATACATTTCCAGTCTTTTAATTTCTGTCTCTTAGTTAAAAGTGATTGTGAATTCTTGAGTCTCCATTGTTTAGTGAAGCTTTTAACCCAAATCTGAAGGTATAGATGCTGCAGGAAACAGTGCTGCATTTTGGCTATTGGCTTTATTTGCTGACAAGATCAGAGAATTAAATTTGGTGACATAAGACATTTGTCCTGTTCTTCTGTTCACAAATTACTCCTGATTGAAATCTCAAGCAGTTTTCTCTTGGGCGCTTTCATTCCTAAAGTCCTTGCTGATCTAGCTGAAGCCTACAAAGAACTTGAATAGTAGACACATAACCCATTCTTTGTGCAAAATGTTTTATAAGATAGTACTTATGCTGTGACGTTATGTTTCAGAAGATTCTATTTAATTTATTACATTCACATGTAATGTGCTGCTTCTTGTTATCTTGATTAGGATCCTTGTATTTTTAAGATTTTATTATCCTTCCTGATGGGTAGGATAATGTCATCTCCCCTGTCTTGTGAAAGTAAAACAATATAAGTGCTAATGAAAAAATTACTTTTGCCTTCAAAACTATTAGCAGTCAAGTCATATAAAAATTTCAGCAATTTGAAAGCATAATATAATAAAGACCAAAGGGGAGACCAGGGAGGCAGGAGGGGATAACAAACAAAACCACCAAGAACATCCCTTACTCACCATGAGAAATTCTTTATTCTGAGCATCTGAGCAACGTCTGAGAAACAAAAAGGTTATACGTGAAAAGCTTTAAGAAATATCTTGTGTGAGAGACAAAACAAACAAACAAACAAACAAACAAACAAACAAATCCCACCAATAACAACAAAACCACCACAACTGAACCATTAGAACCAAGGAGAGAGGGTGTAGGGGATGTGTATGTTACTTTTTTCCTCTGAGGAGTCCCTACAGCTGATTTCAGCAATTTTTCATCTTTTGGGGGGTTGGTTGTTTGGTTGTTTTTCCTATTAGCCCAAAACCATCAAAACTAAAACTCAAGAGGTAACTGAGACAGGCCTATGACAGTGTATGTTAACCAGAAGAAGCAGATGATAAGAAATGTGCAGCAATTTATAGACGGTACATTGGAGAGACGTTTGTATTTTCGATGGATTTGTGTTAGGTTTTTCTCAGTGGAGGAGGCAGGCAACTCTGGAAGAATCAAAGCACATATAATTTTATTGTTGGAGACAGAAGTAAAGTGGTTATGTAATCAGTGACACATAAGCAAACAACTGAGCATCATAGATTTTTCTTATTTGTGGAAGGATTACAAGAATTTGAAATTAGTGTTGTTTGAAGCCGGGTAGGTAAACAGTAATGGTATTGGAGATCTTCAGTTCTAATTAAGTGTGCATGTGTTAGAGCTCTGTAAATTAAGCATTATCAAATGGTTTGTCAGCACCCTAAGATTTGACTTCATACTACTTGCATAGTTGTCGAGGGTTTAGATTGCAGGGTGACAATAAAACCATGGCAGATGTCTTGTTAACCTCCTGTCACGAAATATTACACGGAGGCACCCCGAGGTTAATTTAAGGGACAACAGAGTCCACAACAACTTTTATTAAACCAGTGAGAAACAGGATTTTAGCACTCCACAAGTGACTTAAATACAGGTTCGGATATCAGTTGAGGAAATAATTTGAAGGGGCAGCAACTAATACAACAGGCGGTCCACAGTGTGCATGCACCTGGCTGCACCAAAACAATGCTGGAGCCGTCTCTGGGTCCCGGAGAAGCACACACTTGCCAAACACGGTGCAGGATTATTTTTTAAAAGAGATGCACGCACTCGTAGGGAGTACGGGAAGTGTGCACTCGCCATTCCGCAAGGGTAAATTTATAATACACTCGCAATTGTGCGAGGAAATAATTTACTTACACGTGCCAGTGTGCACGGAATCCTACACGTGCTTATGTGGAAGCACGGGAGGAAAATACACTCGCGATTGTGCGAGGAAATAATTTGAAGTACACGTGCAAATGTGCATGGAAAATATATGTGCAAATGTGCACGAAAAGTATAAATATACTCGCAATCCTGCGAGAAGTTTTACTTACACACGTGGCGGCAGGGCAAGCGGAGTCTCCATCCCGGGGAGCGGGGGGGGGGCCCGTGGCTCCCGGCGGCAGTGGCCAAGCTCGTGCTCCGAGGGACCTGCACAATGGGGGGAGTCACCGACGAGAATCCCGTTTTTATACTGGCTGATCAGATCTGACTTGTAGGCATTCTAGAAGCTTCTCTGCACCCCCACACTGGAGTGGGTGCCCCTGAAGCCTCCAAACATCCCCCACACTGGCCGCAGGCACCCAGCGGCTCAGTGGCGCCTCGGCACTCCCTTCTCCTAATGGCCCTGGCCAGGGTGCTCTGGGGCCAAACAAAAGAAGCTGTTAGCCTCAAGTACCAGAGAAAGAGGGAGATGCGCCCACTCCTTCCAAACTGAAGGGGGGGAAGGGGAAAGAGGGGGGTTGCATTCCGCCACACCTCCTCTCCCCCCGCTTCCCCCTTTTTGTGCCTCCCTCTCCCCGCTTCCCACTAAGGACAGGTGATCGGGAGGAAAAGGACAGAGAGAAGAGAGTTGGAAAAATTAAAAATGTTTTACTAATGCTACTAATAAGAATAGAGAAAATAATACAAAATATACAAAACCAATCTTGAAAGTCTTAGCAACTGCAGAGCCGGCACCCAAAGTCCTAGATTGGACTCTGCAGCCAACCGGAGCTGGATTCAGTCTCTCACTAGGCCTCAGTTCGCAGGGACGACTAGCAAGGGCCTCTCCTAATGTCAGCCATAAGCAGAAGGGAAAAGAAGAAGGGAAAAGAGATGAGATCCTCGTGATCTCCCACTTTTATATGAAGTATTCACGTGAATGGAATGTTATACACAGTTGGTCAGTTTCTTGGTCACTTGTTTCTCATCGTCCCTCTCACGAGATGTCCATCCATGCTTATCAATAACTTCGCATTCCATTGCTAGGTTTACCAAAACATGTATCTGGTTTTCCAGGAAAATGCAGCTAATATGAAAGCTTTAGCTGGCAGGCAAATTCACTAAAAGAGAAACTTGTTTTTTAACAAAACCAGGACAATAGTCTTACATGTTTCTCTTAGATGTCACTCTCCCTAGGCAAGACATAACACAAATGAAAACATGACATGGTTTAAAATCATAATATTTGTCTCCTTACTTCCCATCTGAAATTAATAAGAATACATTTTATCCATGCCTGAAAAAGAAAATCTTTATAATCTCTAAAAATAGCTGGTTATTAGCTTTATGATAAGTCCATCCCATTAGTAGGTTGCTGAGCTCCAATAATTCTAATTCATACATCCAAATGTAAAGTAAAATTGCTAGCTAAGACTCCTGAAGTATGTTTAGATACATACAAGAGTTAATGATGATTTGTAAGGTACAGGTCGTAGCAATAACCATTTTCCTACTTGGAGTAAAGCAAATGTTGCATATTGAGCTGGGCTTCTGGTGAGGTCCATTCCTAAATTCGATTTTCACATTTTCATCTCTGCTGAATTCCTCTCTCCCATCTCCCAGGAGAAAGAATAATGCTGCGAAGACTGTACTAGAGAATATGAGAGTAGCAACATAAGAAGATGGAGGTCAAAAGACTGCAGAACTATTAGTTCAGCTAATTAATCAGCTGCAGCTCCATTTAATCATCCAGCCTAAGCAATGCAGAGAATAGTGTGTCTGTAAATATGAGAGCAAGGTGGCAAGGCAGAAGAAAGCTATTCTTCTTTTAGGAGCAAAATCAGATCTTATAAAACCAGTGGTGAATAAAATATTACTTCCTGACATTTTTAGTCTTTTTGCAGCTAACAGTGTTGATATGTGTTTTGTTATAAATGACCCTATATTGAAGATAGCTAACACTGCAGAGCAAAGCTCAGGTCCTAAGGGTGTGTTCTATCCACTGAGTATCTGGCTTCCAGTACTACATTCAGCGGACACTGAAGTGTATCACTGAAATTAATAACGCAGTTCCTATCCATTGCCTCATTTGCATTATATTTTATAAACTAAAATCTGAAAGACCTTAAAGTTTTAATGTCAATATCTTATATCAGATAATTTACTTGTTCATTTCCTTTCTTCATTTCTGCACCAGTCTTGGGAGAATATGTAAGCATCTGTGAGAGATTAAACTGTGCTATGCTTAGTGCACTCTAAAGCCACACTTAAGTCATCTTACAATCATCTTATATTCATTTTGCCTAGAAAGTGGCAGTAAGACATTGTTAACAATGTGAAAGGCAGCAGATATAACTGCATATTATGTCATAAGAAGAGACAATTATAAAAAGAGTATGAGATGAAGTACCTGCTTAGAAAGCTGTAATTTTAACTGGTAATTAAACTCAAGTGTTTCATTTTCCCACTCAGCTCATCAGTAACTCTAGAAAATAAATTATCTGAAAGTGAAATCCTTTGGGGGAAACAATAGTAATTAATTACATTTCTCAAGGGACAATATATTCCCAAAGCTTGTTTCTGGTTAACCTCTTGAGCAACAGACATTACAATGTACAGGTGGCAAAGTAGGGCGGATAACAAAAAAACATAATTTAATTTGAATATTCATGACATTTCTAGACTGGCTTACAGTCTACCATAG
Organism: Streptopelia decaocto; assembly: GCF_964273445.1. NCBI lineage: Eukaryota > Metazoa > Chordata > Aves > Columbiformes > Columbidae > Streptopelia > Streptopelia decaocto. The sequence continues at coordinate 110,121,356 of NC_138663.1, forward strand.
TTTTCTTAAAATTCACAGAATCAGTACATGTTTCCCTTAGTATTTCACAGTTAATATCTATCACCTTTACACATATGAAAATAAGGAGACAGTATTCTACAGGATTTGCTACAGTACTTTCTTTGGCATTCTTCCAAAAGCTAATTACATAGACAGGCAAATTAGTGATAAAAAGGACCTAGTAGGTCAGAAAGTAACATCTCTTTGCAATGCAGGAATTCCCCCAAGAGAAAATCCTATTATGTTTTTCCTCTATATTGGATTTAAGACTTGAAGTGTTGGGAATTCCCCATTTGTTCTAGGATATTAATCAATTCTACTTTTTTTTCTGACTAATTTTTCTTCTGATTAATTTCATTCTGTTGCCTCAAGTTGTTTTGTTTACTCCCTGCATGACTATCAATACCTTCTTAGTTTTTGTTTAGCTGGTCTACACATATTAAAATTTTAATTTATTCTTGTATGTCAATCCCTTCAGACCTCTTGTATGTTTCAGTGTTTTTCTCTGTAATTCTTCCGTTGTGCACACTTGTTCTAGTTATCAGTCATCCACAGTAAGAGCTGGATTTAAAGCCTCTATTACCAAAACCAGAGATTTTATGGAGCAAGGTAAAGACATCTGCCAAAAGAGAACTAGCAGTTCCAAAATTACTAGGGTAAAATACCAATCTCTCTTTCCTTCCCCTGCAGAAAGTGTTTAAAACTGTATCTATAATGACTGTCTCAGGTTGTTTGCTTGTTATTATAATGGCCTTAAAAGATGAACTCAAGATGGAGCTTTTCATGACATGACAGTTGAAAACCAGACGAGAGATGTTTCACGGCTGATATGGAAGATAAACAAGCACGCTGTCACAGCCCCTGCTGGGACAGGCAGCAGAAGTAGCCATGCCAAGAATTACAGATTTCTAGCAACATAATAATCTGGATGAACTGGTTCTGGGGCATGGGTGTGTTTCTCACTTGTGGCACTGTGTAGCTCTACCTATGTACAGCAAGTGGGGTACCACAGCTCCGCAGCTGTCCACGAAAAAACAGGGAGAAATTTGCTGCTGAGACAAAAGTACAGTATCATTCTTCTTCACAAGCCCACTGCTCCAGGCCCAAAGTAGCATTTTTGCTGTTTTCAGTCAAGCGTTGCCAGCATGCAGAAACCTTCAAAATACAGGATCCCCTGTGACATTGTCTACAGTGCGCCAATCAAGCACTAAATGAGGTTGGGGGTAAGAAGCAATATCTCTTATTTGATTATCCGAAGCAGCAACAATTAACTAAAAGCACCTGACAAAATTTAGAGGCTCTTAGGAATTATTCACTGAACTTTAGCATTTTCTACCTTTTTTTAACATCATTTTTTAAAATCCTTGCCATTGGAGGTATTATAAATGAGAATATGTCAGGAGGGCATATTTCCAGTTGCTCAACTATGTTATATCTTCACCATGTGAACCCATCTGTAAATATCAGAGAGCTTGCATTACTTGAGGATCCATCAATGACTTTATGTAGGAGAGTAATAAATATCAAAGAAAAATCTGCATTACTAGTCTATACCTCCCTAAAAACATCTTGGCTTATTACAGACCAACGTTTATTCTTTATCCCACATCAAGAAAAACATGTTTTCAGATCTTCAGGTCCCTGAAACTAAAATTTTTAACATCATAATGAAAGAAATCAAGGTGATATCAAGGCTCTTCCTGACCATATGAGGCATATCCTTTTACCTTAAATTACCTCCTAGAAGTTCAATCAATCAGAGGAAATAAAAGTTTCATATGTCTTTTAATTAGGCCACTTTTATAGTTAAAAATAGTGTTAGAACATCATTCTTACTTAAAGTAGACAAAGCAGTTATGTAAGTTATGTAAGCTTGTAAGGAAGAGTCCCCGGTGTTTTGTGCA